>NC_136790.1:22257669-22297669 GCF_951216825.1 Electrona antarctica | reverse complement strand
ATTTCTGAATGTGCTTCTCGAACCTTTTAATGAATGTGCTTCTCAAACCTTTTAATTTCAGTGTAGAAATGTAACCAAATGGAACCATTTGTACACTCTCAGAGTTGCAGGCCTGTAAAGGATCCATTTGGAACCCCCTCAAGGAACAATGAGGGTCTCTCTCTGGACCCCACTTTGAGAACCACTGTTCTATTCATATAATTTACGAATGTTTTCAATTCACTGAATTATACATGAGAATCAGATGTTGCACAGGTGAAAGTAATTTCAACATGTGCCACAGCTAAACTCTTCTAGTGCATTGGTATTGGCAGCCATACGAAGATTGATTGATTGATTGATTGATTGATTGATTGATTGATTGATTGATTGGCTGACTGACTGGCAAAATGCATATGCATAAACATTAATTGTACAGATCTGTCAAGAGGATACAATATAAACCTCGAGAGCTTATTTCCTTTTGTGATCCTATGAATGTGTGTGTGTGCATGCGTGCGTGCGTGCGTGCGTGCGTGCGTGCGTGCGTGCCTGAGAGTTGCGTTATGTATGCATGAGTGTGTATGCCACAACTGTGTGTTTGTGGGGTGGGGGGAGGGTGTATATAATTGTATATAATTGCTGCTTAAGGAAAGAAAGAAAGAAAGAAAGAAAGAAAGAAAGAAAGAAAGAAAGAAAACTGCCCTGATCACCCAACAGTGATTCACTTTACTGAATTATACCACTTTATAATTAACCACTTTCAACACGGTGTGCTTACTTTTGGCACGTAATTATAGGCAGAGTCAATATAATTATAAAGCTCACAACACACGTGAGTTGGCTATTTCCACTATTCATTGAACGTCAACGTTCATAGTGTGGGGCTTAAAAGGTTCAACCTGCCAGAGCGATATCCCAGACCAACACTGGTCCTCTATATCCCTGGAGCTCCAGGCAGCCACTCTCCTTCTACTGCTGCCGCGGTGTCTTCACAAATGCTACTAATGTGACAGGGAACTTCAAAGGCTTGCGGCTCTTTGAAGTGAGGAAGCCTCGCCTCCCCTGTGTCTGACCCGCTGTGCCTCCTTCAAGAGAACGAGCGGCACTTTGTGACATGTATAAGAGATACACAGCCACCTTCCCCTTAAACAGGTTGAATTTGTTTAGCTGCCTGCCTGCTAAGTGCTTTTGGGGAGGTTCAAGCGGTTTGTGAAGAACTTGCGACTGGCAGTCTCTGGTAAAAGAACACAAAGTTCAACGTGATGGTATTTGTTGTTTGAAACGTATGGAGTGTATCCAGCAAAGAGAGCTGGGTATAGTGCACACTGTGTGCATGTGAAATGTGCTGATGAATAATGCTGGGTGTACTAGTGGGTTGCTGCTAATATAAGCAGACACTTAGGCCTCATATTTTATTTTAAATTTCACTCATTATTTTTGGCATAATCACTAGAATATTTTTGTCCTCTCTACACACCCACGTGTTCTAAATGAGAAAGGATTCGTATAGACGCGAAAGGAGAGTAGCCACCAGGCAAATTAATGACATGTCTGAGAAACAACTTATTTTTACACTCTCATATTTGCTATATATAAAGTGTGCTTAATTAGCTTTCACTGCACGTCTAAGTGCTGGCTTTGCTGACAGTGACTGATTGACTAACTACGGACCGGCTGGCTCTAGATCTCTATATTAGGGGGTCCTTGTCAGTTAGATAAACCCAGGACTGGACTGAGGAACCAAACTAACCTCGTTGATGCGTGGGTTGGTGCACTTGACGTTGCTGACAGACAGGTCCAGCCAGCGGCTGGCATAGGGGGAGATGGGCGGGCAGTGCTGCTTCATGGTGCAACGGCCCTCGCCGCTGCACCAGCCACACTGGAACTTCCTCTCTGCACGCAGGCACATGCCACAGCTGTCCCTCTGAGCGCTGCACTTGTAGAGGTGCACTGCAACCGAGTCAAACCCGCATTCTATTGAAAATCTGATTCATTTGACACACACACGCCATTGGTGTTATTGAACAGGCAGTGGTTCTCAAAGGACCCCAAATTTATATATATTTCACAGCGGACCAGGGACCCCCAGAAGAAAAAAAGTTTTTTTTTAAAAAAACACTTTCAAGATTCTTTCAAAACATAAAAAATATAGCAGATATAATGTGGAAGCTTGCAGTTGCAGCACAAAGTGACATGCTGTGAGCTTGTATATCTGCTATTTTTATTTATTTTTTGTCTTTTGAACCCCATTAAGGGCCCGATTTGAGAACCACTGTTGTTGAATATATACTGTATATCATCCCATCATCAAAGATACCCCCAACCCTACACCCCCCCCCCCCCCCCCCCCCCGTCCTGGAGCAAGTACTGTGGAGGAACAAGAATATTGTCGCTGTGGGGCAGAAACCTCATATCTCCTTATTTCATCTTTTTATGATTTAATAAATGAATGTCTCCCCATACACAAGTAAATAGCCGATCTACAAGCTCACAGTGCGTCGTGATGCGACACGTCGTGAGCTTGTATAGCAATAGCTATCTTTGCTATTTTTGCACATCACCATTACACAAAAGTATAACCCAGGGCAGTCCATTATAGTAAAGGCTTACGGTATTATATTGTGAAATTGATAATATTGCAAATTATATTATAATAGGCAACAAAGTCTTATACACATCTGTATGCTCTGAGGCGGATGCGTAGGCAGGGCTTAATGTATTCAGAATAAATGCACATAAAGTGCACAAAGACCCGCACACCGTCTGCACTTGCAATACAAACTTTATTGGCAACGTTTCTTTCTTCAGGCATCTCGAAATTATATTATAATAAAAAGATAATTATAATAAATAAATAAATAATAATAAAAAATAAAAAAAATCGATTGAAACCTTTTCATGTCGATTTGTTGACATATAATCGTAATAAAAAATAACTTGCATGAGCACAACATTAAATCTCTAAATATCGGTTTCAATATATTTTCGATCAGTTGCCCAACCCTAGGCCCTGCTGTTGTGAACTTTCTGTCAAGTCCCTGTGGGAGCCTTGAAGTACCTCATCTCTGTAAAGTGACAGCTCTCTGGCCCTGGCCGTGATGGACGGCAGCAGTACTGTACCTTTAATCTTCTCTGGGTTGTCGATGATAAAATTGCCGTTCCATACGATGGAGAGGTCCACCGCCAGGTCACTGATCTTCGCACCCTCATAGATGTACTGGGAGAGGAGAGGAGCGAGAAGGAGTGAAGAAGAATGGGTTGGGGTTCAGAGGAGAGAGAGAAAAGTTGTCCAGAGAGAGAGAGAGAGAGAGAGAGAGAGAGAGAGAGAGAGAGAGAGAGAGAGAGAGAGAGAGAGAGAGGAGAGAGAGAGAGAGAGAGAGAGAGAGAGAGAGGATGTTATTATAGTTAACAAAAGCTAACGAAATAACAAACACAAGACATTTAAAAAACATTTTCGTTAACTAAACTAAATAAAAACTACAATATAGAAATATAGAACGATAACTAACTGAAACTGTATTGTGTGCAACTGTGCATACAAAACAAACTAAAACTAGCGAATACACTCAAAACACTTAAAACAAAATGAAAAATCCCAAACTACTATAACCTTGAGAGAGGCGCACGCACGCGCACGCACACGCACACACACACACACACACACACACACACACACACACACACACACACACACACACACACACACACACACACAGTAAGAGAGTGGGACAATACAGTTTGGTGGAGAAAGATGGAGAAAGAGTGGGAGAGAAAGAGGAGGAAGGAGAGGGCAGCAGAAGGACTTTTAACCACCTGTCATTTCTAACATGGATGTCTGCTCTGCTCCCCCGCTCTCCTGGCTGACATGTGGGGGACAAGCAGGTCTAAGTGGGCTGGAGTGCCCCATCATCCGTGTCTGGGGAAAAGTGGCTAGTCCTCTCAGTGGTATTGTAGAGTGAGCGAGATGCGGACTGCATTAAAAGTAGCTGCGTGAGACATGTCATACAGTACTGTATAGTGACGTCTTTGTGGCTGTCCTCTATATTCGCTGTGAATGCGCTACAGTGTGTTTACCATAACCGCCCCCACATCTGAACCTCTCCTTGGGCATACGTCACATTCTACTGCTGCGGCAAGACCTACAGCACAGCAGATGTCGCCCTGCGTGACATTATCATGTTCCTCTGAACATGAGACAAAGGCTTTAGACTCGTTTTTCATCTTCAGCGTTTAACATTATACTTAAAGCCAGCCGTTAGAAGATGTCTCCTCTCCTCTCCTCTCCTCCTCTCCTCTCCTCTCCTCTCCTCTCCTCTCCTCTCCTCTCCTCTCCTCTCCTCTCCTCTCCTCTCCTCTCCTCTCCTCTCCTCTCCTCTCCTCTCCTCTCTCCTCTCCTCTCCTCTCCTCTCCCCTCCCCTCCCCTCCCCTCCCCTCCCCTCCCCTCCCCTCTCCTCTCTATATGACAGAGCTCAGGTGTTTTCCTTTTTTTCCTTCTCCACGGATGTGCAGTATGTATATGCCTTTCCTAGTATAGGTTCCTCCAAAGCTGTGTACTACGTCTGCTGTGACAGATGCTAGAGCTCCCTGTGGGAGTGTTGGAGGGGGTCATACCGAGCTGTTCTGGCACTGCACGCTGGTGCTGTTGAAGCGCAGTGCCGTGACACGGTGGCTGACACCGTGGACGTGCACCACGCACTCGTAGCCCCGCTGACCCGACTGGGGCTGGGGGAGGTTGCGGGCCCTCAGGGTGATGGGTCGCACCTCGCCCGCTGGGATCAGGATCTCCCCGGACTGGAGCAGCTGAGGGCAGTCCTGACACGGCCAAGCAGACATGCACGCAAACACAAACACAAACACCAAATGAACACACATGAACACACATTTTGTGTCTTTCTATACACTGATGTCAGTCAGTGGTTTCATTTGAAAACACTGCATTTTAATGTAACACTAGAGGTTTCCTCTTCTCTCTCCATTTTGGCATGACTACCTGGCAGAGTTAGATAATGTATTATAATACCAACATTTAACAATCTATGAAACATTTACTAAGCAGTGTTTTGGGTTGTTAAACATTGAAGATACTAGTAATACATTATTAATGCATCTAAAATACCATAATATGTATAATAGTAATATGCACAATAATACAAAAATTAGCTTACAAAATGTTGTGAGAAGTAATGCCCATGCTGATGAACTGATTGTGGAGTCATGGTAACCTTTCATAAGGGACACAATTGAATGGTTAATTACTGAATTGAATTACCATTATGTTAATCTTTAAAGGGAGATTTCACTTTCAAAAACGTGTTTGGGGCTAAATTTTGAATCAAGTAACTTAAAAACTGTCTCACAATAGCCTGAGTAAACGTTAAAATGACCCCAAACATGTGAAAGTGAAATCTCCCTTTAAAGATTAACATAATGGTCATTAAATTCAGTAATTAACCCATTTTGACCTGAGATCAGATTCTAAAAATGTCTTCTACATCCTGACAGTTTTCTGAAAAAGCTATGTTTCTATGTCATTTATGTCGTTCTTCGATTTTTCAAAAATAGCAGACCTACAAGCTCATAGCGCGCCACTCGGTGGGGCGCTATGAGCTTGTAGATCTGCTATTTTTCAATAGCTAAAGCATAACATAATGCTAACACCAAAAGGGGTTCCCGCCCCAAAATGGGTTAACCATTAAATTGTGTGCCTTATGATGAGGTTACCATGACTCCACAATCAGTTCATCAGCATATGGCCATTACTTCTCACAAATTAAGAAATAAAACTTAATAAAGATGTCCTCTGATGCTTGCCATATCTGCCTATAATCTGCTCACAACTTTAACAATTACTTTTTAGCATAAATAAATAATAAAGTCTAGTCTGAGACAACATATACATTATGTACAAGTGGAATGTTTAGTGCCCATTATTATTACTGGGAATAAAAGTTAAACGCTATTTTCTGACCTAATTTCTGCTCAATGTTTTCAGCATGCATGCTAAAGGAACTAATATTCCCTTCTACTTTATAGGTCTCTAAAATTCCTCTTTGAGGGAGGATGGTTTACTCAGGAAAGGACATTTCACTTTCAAAAAAACTTTTGGTCATTTCATCGTCTACTCAGGCTTATGTAAGCATCGCAGACAGTTGCTTGATTTTGTATTTAGATATTTGATATTCATTTTAGCTGCTGTGGCCCCCTTCCTATACAAATCCAAACTTCAAACTCCATTTTAACCATGTTAGATTCATCGAAAATATTGTTTTGGTGACTCATACTGCCCGTGTTTTTCTAATTACTTTTTCTACAAGCTTGTAGATCTATTTTTGAAAAATTGTGACCATTTGTGACAAATCTTTACATTTCTGTGGTGGTTTCTGGGGGTCCCTTAATAACATATCTTGAGATGGGGGGTCCGTGGCAAAATACATATATAATTGTGGGGGTCCTTGACATGAAAACGTTTGAGAACCACTGATATATCAACATTGTTTTTTTCTTTAAAAAAAATGAGAATTGGCCTTGGGTTCTTAATGGGTTAAGATGTACATACTGTAGAACAGTTTGAACTGTGTCTGACCTTGTCAGAGTGTAAACGTGCCTGTGTGACTTCATGTAAACGTACCTCCGAGGCGTTGACCCTGCCCTCCTGGAAGGAACAGCTGCTGGGGTCGTGTGTACACATGTTGCGGTATTTACACCAGTGACAGCGGAACGTACTGTTCACACAGGACAGACACCTGGAGGAGGAGGATATGTTGAGCGTGCAAAATGTTGAAAGATCTCTCGGCTCGTATCGCCTTTGTGTCTCAGTCGCCACAAGGGATGGAAAAAGCCTGATTTAAACTTGTTCCGCTTTGCTTTCATCTGCATCTTCCGTTCATGACAGAAGTGTGTTCAATGGGGTGCGCACTACGGGGGGGAACTTGTACAGTGGCTTTCATAGCAGATTCGTCTGATCAGTTTGTTTCACGTAAAGAGCAGGTGTTTCATGTTTTGTACATTCTTTATTTCTGCATAAACATCTCATTATTGCAACACTGAGGACCGAGAATGCAATCATTGTCACACAACCCCTGGAGAATGGTCTCGAGAACGCTTCATATACACGTTTCAGCTATGAAACTTGTGCAACATAGTTGGTATCTGTAGTGTCGCAGCAGTGACATTGTGCATGCACAGGCCCAATGCAGCAGTATTGAATATAACTCTTGGGGAGAAAGATTGGGGAGACGGGTGGTTGGATACTGTAACTTTAGGAGAAGAATGGAGAAGTAGCTACATACTGTATGTGAGTGATGGAATCGAGGCGATCAGATGCACAGCGGCCGATGCACTAAACAGGGAGCTTAGAGATTGGACAGCTGTAAATTGGATGTGCCCAATGTTCCCGCTGGGAAAGAAATAGACTTTGGGGAGCAGCGAGTAATAAATGACACGCCGCTGCGGGCAAAGTGGATCAGTGCATCAGCTAAGCCTGTTTTATACTTAGCCAGTGCCAGTGTCGGGCCCTGAAAATAGCCTATCTACAAGCTCACAGTGCGTTTCACAGCGACGTGTCGTGAGCTTGTAGATCAGCTATTTTCAGTGGGCAGCACTGCGCGCAACCGAGTATCAATATATGGTTGTGAAAAACACTCGTGAAATAATACTGTGGCTCACAGCAATGGTAATAGATTTACAACAGCATCAAATTTGAATATTGCATAGCTGTGATGGGCCACGTACTGTCCCATGCATGTACACACGCACACATGCATACTGTACTTACAAGTTGTGTGCACATACAGTATGCTACTGCATCTGCATGTTTGCATAACATTACGTGTGTGTGTGTGTGTGTGTGTGTGTGCGTGTGTGTGTGCGTGTGTGCGTGCGTGCGTGCGTGCGTGCGTGCGTGCGTGCGTGCGTGCGTGCGTGCGTGCGTGCGTGCGTGCGTGCGTGCGTGCGTGCGTGCGCTGGGGTGCAGACACCACACTTACAGTATGTGCAGGTTTGCTGCGTGCATGTGTGAGTGTCCTCATGTGCGTGTGGGAGTGCACAAGTGTAGTGTATATGGTATTAATAGAAATAGCCTGGCAGCCGGGCACTACTGCAGCTGCTGGATAATTAATTATAGAGGCAGATGTGATGCCGAGGTGATGGTACCGAGACATTGAGGCGGGAACTGGGGGCCTGGGAGGCTGCGGTGGCGGGGGGTGGGGGTGGGGGGTTGCATGGAGGCAGGGCAGTTGGCGAGGGGCTGCATTTGGTTCTGAATTATTAATCACAGCGCTCACAGGGTCAATCTGCAGCTAATGGATGCCATGCTGGGGAAAGCGGAGGGGTGTGATGAGGTTATGACTTTTTCTCTTTAATATGGGTCCGCCGACACCCCAGCGGCACAATCTGAGAGGCCGTAATAGATGGCTTTAATATGATCTGCGGGCTAACCCCCAGTGTTTATGAATTGTCCATCAATCAAAGCCTTGCCGCTGTATAGACTTTGACAGTCAGGCGTTGTGTTATCATCGCTCACGTCTTATACTGTAGGCTGCACCGTGCACACTTTCAGATGAAAATGCTACCACATGGCGGAGGGCTTTGTCAGAACATTGCATGCTGCAGTATAAACGTTTGCCAAGGTAAATAAAGGTTAAAAGAAAATACATCTTATAATAATCTTGCCTTCAGCGATTAGTGTGCTAGCTGAAGTCTTACGCAAATAAATAAATAAAAACAAGCTAAGCCACGGCTAATGACCTCCCGTTGATCTGAATCATATCAGACAGATCATTTGAACTCGGTTGGGAGAACTATCTGACAGGCTGATCTTAAGTAGGGTTGTGAGCGGCTGGTACATCATTGCTTTAAATGAGGTTGCGCTCTGCTATCTATTGACCCAATACAGGGAGGGGGGGGGGGGGGGACGGGGACGGGGACGACACTCACGTGTGATGTATGCTGCAGTTATAGAACTTGACCTCAGTGCTGGCCACCATTTGACCCGTTTCCTTCGAGTTGAGGCGAAGCTCGACACCCGACCAGTCTGGGAGGGAGGCAGAGAGTGAAAGATAGATTAAAAAATAGAGATAAAAATAAATACATGATTACATTGTTTTTATATTGTGTAGTTTGTATTGTTTTTTTTTTGTTTTTAATTGATTATTGATTTATTTTAGCCCCCTTTCCCCACTCCCTCAAGCGCCAGGCTGCAGTACTCGTAAATAAGTTCTTATAATCACCTGAACCCCAAAAAGCCTATTCTGGGGCGAACATTACATTTTCCAAAAAATAGCAGATATACAAGCAAAAGAAATGGTGAAGAGATTTGGTGTAGATAGGAAAACATGGTCCGAGTGCAGTTGTAACTCAAATCCGTTTCACTAAGACTAGCGTGTTTAAGTGGATAATCTTTCCTGCCTGGCTAAATAAAGGTTAAAAAAAAACATAGATGGATGACGACAGAGAGTGACAGAGGAAGAAAGAGAGGGAAGGCAGCAGATCAAGGAGGAGAGGGAGAGAAGAAGGAGAGGGGAGGAGGATAAGACATGCTCGACAGTGAGATGATGAGTTAAGAGATTGGTAGAGATAATAGCGATGAGAGAGATAACAGAGAATAGGAGAGAGAGACGTGGAAGAGAGCGAGAGGCGGGAAGGAAACAGAAGGTTTAGACAAGACAGGGTGAGAGAGAAAATAAAGAGAGAGTGTGACACAGAAAAAGGGTTCATTCAAGGTGAATTAGTGAAAGCCATCGATTACACTTTCATAAGTTCCACTACTGGAAGCCACTACTGGAAATAATATCTCCAGTTGTCGCCATATTATGAATTTCTCCATAAAATCCATATTATGGAATTCTACAACGGCATACCCTCAAATAGATCAGTGATTCCCAACCTGTGGGCCATGAGGGTACTGCAAGTGCCCCCCCCCCCCCCCCCACACACACACACACAAAATTGGCCAAACAATGTGATTTTAATGATTATATAACATAAATATTGAGACATTTCTTTTTATATTCTTTTATTTAAAACCTTGAAAATGTTGTTTTCATTGTGATATTACTAATGAATAGGAAAAGTATACTATGTTACGTCCATCCATCCAAGCCAGAACACAATTGATTGATTGATCATTAAAATAAACACAAGCTGCCACTTAACAACATGTTAAGTGGCCAGATGGGTGTGCTGCGTGCGAACACTTTCAAATGTTGGAGTGGGCCCTGATCCAGAAAGGGTTGGGAACCGCTGCAGTAATTAATAATCTTGTTGATCCACACTGGCTGTGCTCACCTTGTCCCTCTGGTATCCGTGGGACCTCCTTGCCAGCTGGGGACAGACACATAACCCTGTTCCCGTTGACGTGGCCATCCACTTCGGCTTGCTGGCCAAAGGAACAGGTGATCCCCGCGGAAAGGTCTGGTATGTTACTGACCTCCAGTAGAATCTATACAGTGGGGGGGAAACAAGCACAAATATATATTTCATCAGATACATTTTCAGTAGATCTCTCTTCTTCTTTTTTTTATATTAAAGCTCAGAAAGATTTAATTTGTAGCTGCCTGGAACTACCGGTAACAGAGATGGTTCTAGCACCAGGCTAGGTATCTACAGAAGAGTTTATTAAGCAGTTGTGACTTGTGAGTGAGCCATCGTGTTTTTGGTGCTGGCAAAAGGGTCTGTTCCCGTTGCGGAGAGCTAAAGGAGGGTAGCTAAGTTACAGTGCATGTACACATCGCTCCATATGCCCTTGAGCAAGGCAAGATGCTCCCAACACATTGATTCTTTCTGAAGAAATGCAAATGTGTGCCAGTTAGGGCTGGGCAATTGTGATATGAGACATATATCGTGTGGGATTTTGGCATTTAAGCGTGGTCATTTCCTGGTTTTAATCACTTTAATCAAGCTCTATTTATTACTTGGTCCTGAATTTTCAGAAATAGCAGAAATACCCATGGCTACAATTTACTTCTAAAGTTCATGAGTAGCAAACCCAGCCTAGCAGAGATCTACACTCCGAGAAGTGCACTTTTCAAGCTGTGTATGTAACTGTAAGGTGGTAGGCTATGTACTGTAACTGTACAGTGACTGTCCATGAACCAAACGGCAGTGTGCAAGCACGGTGACGACAAAAGGAAGAGTAGGAATGACAAGTGCACTCACGGGCACGCTGTGTGCCGACACAGCAATGCTGTCGGGATGGGCGATGACCTTCACACAGCGGTCAATGTCAGTGGCGAAACGGAACGGCTCATCTGCCCTCTGACACCGGTCCCTCCTGGAACACCTGAAGTACAAGAGAGGAACTGTTGGAGTTTCACCATAGCAGTGATTCTCAACCTTTTTGAATTTCAAGGACCCCCAGTTTGATGTACATTAGGCCCCAGACCCACTCTATCTATGCACTCTGTACAATCCTCAGTGTTAATTCAACTCTGAGAGTATCCAAATGGACCTGTCCTGTTAGGGGTTGAAAAACGGTTGAAGAACATTCACGCAATTTGAAAGCGTATTCATACCAATCTGAAATTACGTGAAATTCATTCATTCATACTCAAAATGTATTAATTTGAATTAAATGCATATAAATGTTTCTCTGTAATGAAACATTGCCGTTTTAAGTTGAGCAAAGCTACTGTTAGAGAATTTTAGTTCATGATTCAGTCATGAATGATTCCATATCACTTCTGCCAACCATAAACCCGTTACCACATCAAACAGTGTTTTTTCTTTTCTTTTTTTTAACATCACCGGCTTCGATACTGATACCTCTGAAAGAGACATTTTGGTAATCAGGAATGCAGCTCTATGAGTATGTTTAAGAAGATCTCTTCTCTCACGCTCTCATCTTTTTACTTTAGTTTCATGCATGGATTTCTCCACAAAAGTTGAATTGGGAGCTGGAGGGGTGAGCACTACTGGACATTCAGCTGGAGGGGTGAGCACTACTGGACATTCAGCTGGAGGGGTGAGCACTACTGGACATTCAGCTGGAGGGGTGAGCACTACTGGACATTCAGCTGGAGGGGTGAGCACTACTGGACATTCAGCTGGAGGGGTGAGCACTACTGGACATCCATCTGGAGGGGTGAGCACTATACTGGACATCCATCTGGAGGGGTGAGCACTACTGGACATCCATCTGGAGGGGTGAGCACTATACTGGACATCCATCTGGAGGGGTGAGCACTATACTGGACATCCATCTGGAGGGGTGAGCACTATACTGGACATCCATCTGGAGGGGTGAGCACTACTGGACATTCATCTGGAGGGGTGAGCACTACTGGACATCCATCTGGAGGGGTGAGCACTATACTGGACATCCATCTGGAGGGGTGAGCACTACTGGACATTCATCTGGAGGGGTGAGCACTACTGGACATCCATCTGGAGGGGTGAGCACTACTGGACATCCATCTGGAGGGGTGAGCACTACTGGACATCCATCTGGAGGGGTGAGCACTACTGGACATCCATCTGGAGGGGTGAGCACTACTGGACATCCATCTGGAGGGGTGAGCACTATACTGGACATCCATCTGGAGGGGTGAGCACTACTGGACATCCATCTGGAGGGGTGAGCACTATACTGGACATCCATCTGGAGGGGTGAGCACTACTGGACATTCATCTGGAGGGGTGAGCACTACTGGACATCCATCTGGAGGGGTGAGCACTACTGGACATTCATCTGGAGGGGTGAGCACTATACTGGACATCCATCTGGAGGGGTGAGCACTACTGGACATCCATCTGGAGGGGTGAGCACTACTGGACATCCATCTGGAGGGGTGAGCACTATAGAGCGTCGCAGTCCCGCCTCCTACCCTGGACCAGGAAATGAAACCCAATGCATTTTCCTCATAGACATTTCTTAAAGTATTTATTTAAAGACGGTTACGCCGCGGACAAAGCCAACTCGAGTCGTGACAACTCATGACAACACAAACAATATTTTGGACCAAACAAATAATTAGAAAGAAGAAAAAAACGGCAGGTTACAACACTTTTTTTGTTGTTTTTCTTCTTTGTAATTATTTGTTTGGTCCAAAATATTGTTTGTGTTGTCATGAGTTGTCACGACTCGAGTTGGCTTTGTCCGCGGCGTAACCGTCTTTAAATAAATACTTTAAGAAATGTCTATGGGATTAATGCATTGGGTTTCATTTCCTGGTCCAGGGTAGGAGGCGGGACTGCGACGCTCTATACTGGACATCCATCTGGAGGGGTGAGCACTACTGGACATCCATCTGGAGGGGTGAGCACTACTGGACATCCATCTAGTCCGTCTTAGTTTTAGTCGACGAAAAACTAAGACGGTTCAAACAGCCTCTGTCTGAACCTGTCGTTCTCTTTTCAGCAAAGCGACAAGCAGCGCACCTCCGTCCCCAGCTCCAGCTCATTAAAGTCTCAATTGTCCTGGAGTTGAGAAGGAAAGCTTTATCTTGGTCGAGTCTTTAATGAACTACACCTGACACATAGACACTTTAAAGACAATGAGCCCCATCGTTATACTCTAACAGACTGAGTTTTTACTGTCCTTTCTTTACATTATCGTCACTGTTGGGAGGAAATAAATTACATTTATTTTCATGAAATGGAAAAAGTAACCTGTGTTCCAATGGATCTAATGTAGTTATTATTTAGTCACAAGCTCTTGTTACTACTTTCGAATGGATACATATTTATAAATAAAAAAAAACACAGAGAGAATTTCATGCTGGTGTCCACTGTCCCTATTTTGGGCATGTCAAAATGAATGAAATATTTTTTCAAAGATGGGGTTTTTTTCATACAAAATGAGCTAAAATAGCCGATATGCAAGCTCACAATGTGTCGCATCGCAATGCTTGTAGATCGGATATTATCGCTAATTTAGTATGACACTGTCATACAATGAAGTATAAAAAAATCACACCAACGTGTGAACTGACCAGTGCAACAGTGCCACTTTAGGTCAACCCGCGGTATTGCAGCTGTCCGTACTCAAATAGACATACGGACAGACACACATAGCTGTTCATTGGAGCGGTTTAAGGACACCACTCCAAAAATTACATTCATTTAATTAAAAAAAAGATGAACCATAAAGAAAATCTGTCAGATACCGCTGAGGAGTCAGCCCCTCCAGAGAACACTTGTCTAAAGAGGTCTCCGCCGCAATTACACGACAATATGAGGTGCGAATGGAGAGGCGGTGACATCTGTTACTGGCCACGGCTGCTTGAGGCACATCTGAGGCCACCGGAGGATAGACGGTCACCTCCTGACCGCTCATCAACTGAAGTGCCTCTGCAGAGAAACCCCGTTTCAACTCAAGACAGTCTTTCATCGCCTATTCTTTGCCGTGGTTTGCCAGATGAGGAGAGGTAGAGGGAGGGAGGGAGGGAGGAGGTGAGTGGGGCTTTTCTTCTCTTCTCCACCTCCCGGGGGGTCTTTTTACATGTTCATTATATATTGTACCTATGCATCATGGTGTCAGCCATAGGGCCATGAGCTGTTGTGCTATGGGTGGGAAACCTGGATCTCAAAAGGGCTCCACCTGACATTTAGTAGGCTTTCAGAGGCAAGAGAAACCCCCCCCCCCCCCCCCCAACTCCTGTCTGGAATGAATTGAATAGACTGGAAAATAAAGGACTCATTCCACCATATGGGTACTCATGATTCACTTTGGTTTACATGAAGGAACAGAGCCCTATCTGTGTTCGCAGACGTACAAAGACATTTATTCTCCCTGAGAAACGGGACTCCTAACTGACAAAGACCTGCATTCAAGGAAAACAAATAAATAAATAAAGTAATTAACAAGAAAGACATTATTTATAATTTATTTTCAGTCCTCCGTTGGGTTCAGTAAGTGCTACTGAAATCATGCTAATTGCCGGAGGGATATATTTTGTAGATGAGTTGCGCAAATCATAAGACAGAAAGTGGTATGAATGAGGCAGGCTTCAAAATAGTGGTAGACTAGATATAACATAAGTATAAAGTGATTCGACTGATTTTGATGCTATATGTTAACAAATTTGGCTGGGGACCCCCTGGAACCCCTCAAGAACCCCCATTTTGGGACTTACAGCTAACCATGGAGGTCAGAAAATAAACATAGACTGCTGCAGACATTTTGTCAGTGCATTGTCTCCTACCTTGCACTGACAAAATGCCTGCTGCGGTCTAAGTGAAAGTGCTCACTGTGTTTAATATCTTCTGTATAGAGTCATTAAAATCCAAGCTCTTGGTAACAAACACGCAAAAGCTTCTGGTGGGCAATGCGGGGTGTCTGGTACTGAATAGAATAGACAACATCCCAAGATGACTCATTCCTTGTTTTCATTTTCTCGCCAGCTGTTGATAATGGCTGGCTCGGGGGTGATGGAGAGATCCGTTATATTTGTTTAGTATGGCGTAATCCTCATGTCCAACTGTGTGGTGAGTTGCATTTGTGGCTTTTATCTCGGTGGATAATGATGTGAGTTCATGTTGACAGTGAGAGAGACAGGAGGCAGCGGACTGCCATGTCGAAGACACACCAGCCACAGTTAGGATCAGTGAGGTACATTAAATGTAATTAAGTTCAATTTTGAGGTAGTTGTAATTTACATTCCAAATTTCCAATACTTTTACTTACTCCACTACATCTCTGAACCAAATATTGTACTTTTACTCCACTACAATAATTCGAAAACTTTAGTTAATAATCATCAAAATCTACAAAGTAACTAGACTTTGTAGATTTTGATGATTATTACAAAGCCCTATATACATTACAGCCATTTGAAAATAGCCGATCTACAAGCTCACAATGCATCGCATCGTGACGCATTGTGAGCTTGTAGATCTGCTGTTTTCAAAAGTTGTTATACATTTGAAAACTTGAAACAGGACATTCTGCACAAGGAGTACTTTTACTCTTCCTACTTTAAGAACATTTTGATGTCAATACTTTTGTACTTTTACTCAAGTACATTTTGAATTCTGGACTTTTACTTCTATAGTACTTCTATATTGCAGTATTGAGTACTTTTTTTCCACCACTGGATATACTAGGATATGAGGATTACAAGGGAACAGCGATAGATGGACTCACGTGTTGAACAGCACACACCAGCCACAGTGCGGGTCTCCTGCACTCAGACATTCCCCACATGTACGGTACTGTTCACAGGCCTCCACAGACACCTGCGCCACCTATACGACATGGAATGACAGAAACAGGGTGACGTGTTATTCAGTTTCTCAAAATGAAAACGGCATCAAGAAAAGAACAAGATGTCTCTGTGATTTGTTTTTTGTTGTTTGTCAGGGATATGCACAAAGTAGTTGAGGACAGTCTATATCATGGCTTCTCAACCTTTCAGTCCCCAACCCCAAAATAATGCTGCCTTTGACTCGCGACTCCAAACCAACCCCGGAACTTCATGCACTTGGTGCACAAACGTGCACATTTATCCACACATGTAATGTATTAAGCCTAGGGCTATGAAGGCTTTTGTAAATAAATATGGTTAAAATGTATTTGTAATACTTTTTACATTGCAATTACTCATTCTGTTGTATTCAATTCAGGTGTGTAAAATATTTTTGATGACCACAAATCATCTCGCGACCCCACAGTCAGTGTCCCGCCACCCGAACTTTGGGAACCCCTGGTCTATATGACATCAGTACGTCAGTATCCCAGGGTCAGAGCAGAGCCATCTAATGGAAGAGTTACGATATTGAGGGGGCGGAACCGAGCGCTCGAGCGCTGTTCATGCAGCCTGAACTGAGACAAGCTGGAGATGTGTGCAACATGACAGCTGTATTAAAGTATTGTACAGTAACAACTAAAGTCTCTTTAATGTTTATGTTGTACTATTACTACAGAACAATCTAAAATAAAGGGATTTAAGATCATTAAAGCTGGGCTGTTGTTGCCTGAGTCCAATGCATTTCTGCCTATACTTCCGGTGCAGGACTTGTCCCAGTTGGTTGTCCCCATTCTCAATAGAAGTCTACCTGTATGTAGGAGAGCCGCCATTGGACTGACCCCATGAATTGAACGCAGTTTGCGTAACTCTGTCTATATCTAAGGCTCTGGATCTGAATACCTGGAGGTCTATGGCATCAGCACAGAGCACAAGCTGTGACTTACCAACTCAGGAGAGTTTAGGGAGCATATCTCCATATTTTACACAGGTTTACATTTGCATTACACAAAGTATTATGTCCCATGTGTAAGAAGTCAAATGTTCTTGTGCACCACTGAAACACTGACGCCTTACCCCATGAAGAATTGGTTGGGGGAAAATAAACCTTGTACTAATTATTTTCTGTCAGAAAGCACTAAGAATGACCTAACTGCTAGTCTTTTTATTATGTACTGTACCACAATTAAGGGTGAATTTTCTGCAGCAGTCTCTGTACTACTAATGCAGTGCACACGCACACACACACGCACACGCACGCACACACAGTAAACTGTCCATTAGCTCCATCCATGTGACAGACATCACAGTAGCACGGGCCAGGGTCAGTCCCTGCATACAAAACCAAAAAAAACACTCTCCGCCAGGATATTTTATACATTGTTATTATTCTTGGCCTTGACATGATGTGATGCATGCAATTTCCTGATGTATGCAATAACAAATGTAGAGTGGATTATGGCTTAGAGTGTCTCCGGTGCTCTCCATAGTCCATACAGCGTAAGTGGCTTCTCTCTCAGGTCTGTGTTGGCAAAAAGGATTATCTGCCGCACCTGACAAAATTACTTTTTCTATCGCTCACTCATTTTTCCCCTTTTCTCCTTTTTTATTACTGTCCTAGGGTTTAGAGCGTATTCAGTGCATCACATTTGCAAAAATGATTTTGGAGTGTAGAATACAGGGCATTTGACTCAATTTCCGATATGATCAGAATAATTTGAGAACCCTTCTGATCTGCAGGTGCTCCTACTGGGGAAAATGGGTAGTCAACCGATTTGGGGCGGCGTGACCTTTCCGAGCGGGTATACAGGGCTATGGATCCTGTGTGTCTGCCATGCTTCCCAGAATCAAATGTGCGGATCACACATCACACTGCAGCCGTGAGAGGTTTGTTCAGTCGATTTGACCCGAGCCAGGAGACGAGGCCTTGAATCCAAATAAGTTCTGAATGAAAGGCAAGTCCTTTTGTTTGATGTCTACACACGGTGTCCTCAAATGCTATTCGCAGAGCAGAATCTCTCCTCTCCTCTCCTCTCCGTCTACAGTCAAATCTTCAGTGTTCGTTTAACCATTTAAACGCTATACTTTAGTGCATCAGGTTCCACAGGAGTCCATACTTGAGATCAGAAAAGATCAGCTATTTCCTCAGAATGTTCCCCCATAAGTACATGATGCTGGGGTTCATGTACTTAACTCTTCTGAGTGTAAAAATGTACCCAAATGGAAGTTATATTGGTCCAGACCTACTACCTACTACTACATTTTATTACAATCTCAGAGTTAAATTAAGGTACAAGTTTAATTTCTATGAATTATTATCGTGTATTCATTCATACTGCAGTAAATAAGTACAAATGCTAGCCTCTTTCTATGAAGCTGTCACAGACTCAAAAGGACTTAAGATCATTTTGACAATAAGCCTTCATAATCTGTTTACAGGTCTTCATCGACGCACCATACATAATTCAAAGGTAGATGCGGTACTTACTAGTATTTTCCATTAAGCTTTCATTGAACTGGCCTTCTCCCACATCATTTATTGAGCAGAAAGGAGCAAATCGTTGCCGTCCATCAGAAACCGCCTATCTCCATATTGAAACGTATTATTTCGTAGGTTAATGCACTATTTGGTCCTACACAAAAGGAGAGAAAATAGCCGATCTACAAGTTCACAACGCGTTGCGATACGTTGTGAACTTGTACATCGGCAATTGTCACTATTTTAAAATGTTTTGAAATAATGATGAAAAAGGTTTTGGACAAGGTTTCTGACCAAATGGTGGACATCCACTCAAGGCATTATGCAATCATAAATAATACCTCATTTCCAAACAGTGCCACGTATAATATATAGGCCGTGTCATGATCACAACCAGACCAGTGGCACTTCAACGCTTTCATCCGGATTTGCTGGAACTTAAAAGCTTGCTGTGAGATGAGCACACGTACAGCGTATTTGATGTCTCTCCATCTACAGCTGTCAGCCTAGCCCTAGATACTACATACTTTGAATGTAGTATACACAATTTTGGGGCATGTAATGAATTGCATTTTTATAGCGCTTTTCCAAGTGCTCAAAGCTCTTTACAATGGTTCATTCATTCATACATTGGGAGGTGCAGTCGACGCCAGCGTCCTCACTTCCCATATTTAAACACCAATGGTGGAAAGCTCACACCGACCAACTCTTTGGAGGCAATGTTGGGTTCAGTGTATTGCCCAAGGACACTTCGACATGTGGACAGGAGGAGCCGGGATTCGAACCGCTGACCCAGGGATCATTGGACGACCTGCTCTACCTCCTGAGCCACAGCCGCCCTACATGTATAGGGATTCAGGTACATTCAGGGATTCATTCCAGAATGCTATTTATACATTCTTGAACAAAGTTCAATGAAATTATATACTATAAATAAAAACTGTGATTTCTGTCCTCAAATATAGGCCTATTTTATAAAGTATTAGGCCACTATCTGAGCCTCGATATGCATTTGTTTGGAGGTCTTACTTTGCAAGAAGTATGGTGATCATAGATTATGCATATACTCTCTGCACCAGCATAGGCCATACTGTCAGTAGAGGGGTTACATTGAGGTCAGAGAAACACACATGTACTGCATACATTTATTCACACATAGATACACACACGTCACGCACGCATGCACGCACACACGCACGACCGCACGTGCACACAGACACAGCCTCATGGGGATTAAGAAAGAGAGGAAGAAAAAGACATGGGATGTGGGCGGTAGTATTTACATTCTACCCTACAGCACTAGGAGATTGTTGTGGAAAAGCCCTACAGTGTATGTCTCCTTTTCATTTTAGAAAAACACTTGCTCGCTGCATAAACTACTAACCCATTTGCAGGAACTCCTTTTGGGGTTTTTACCTTTCAAGACGGCTATGGAACAGTATATGGCAACATTTATTGTTTTTGCAATTTTTAAATAAATATTTGACGTTTTTCAGAAACCTTTTTTTCAAAAGGTGTTTTTAGGTGTAAATGCGTTATGGAAGACAAAGAAAATAGAAGTTTTAATTTGACATGATCATAAAGTGCTCTGTGCTCAAAGTGATGAAGGTCCTGGGACCTTCGTCAGTGCTACTGTATATAACATATGAGTGACTATATGACATTATATATGTCGTTTTTGAGATCTGCAGTCAACCCTGAACAAAGAACAAAGGAGGGCACACCAGTTTACCCTGTAGTCCTTTTCATTTTAACCACTTGAACCCCATCACTCCCATTCTGGGGGTAACGTTCACCCAAAAATAACCCAACGTGTCCTAACGCAATACTTTGTGAGCTTGTAGATCTGCTATTTTTGGTGAAGAGATTTGGTGGAGATGGGAAAAAACAGCGCACCAAGTACTGTACAAACAGTGCAACTCAAGTCCGTTTTGAGTTTAAGTGGTTATGCCTGATTTTATACTTTATCATACTCCAGCTCCACATAGCCAATCTATACATTGTAAGCGCGTGCGCAGACACACACACACACACACACACACACACACACACACACACACACACACACACACACACACACACACACACACACACACACACACACACACACACACACACACACACACACACACACACACACACACACACACACACACACACACACACGAACACAAAGGGATCTCTTGCTTTCCTGTCTTCCTGCTCACACTTCATCATCATGCTAGCCCTGCGTGCTGCACTCGGCAGGAGACAGAGATGCTCATTGTTATTCTGTGAGGGTCGGCTGTCTGTCTGTGCTCCTCTCCTCATTCCACATCATTTCTCCATTGTTTGGCTCCCTGGAATAATAATAATAATAATAATAATAATAATAATAATAATAATAATAATAATAATAATAATAATAATAATAATAGTAATAGTAATAGTAATAGTAATAATAATAATTGCATACAAATCCACTGGAAATGCAGTGGAGAAACCTGTAAGTGGAATTCCTCGTGAAACTTAGGGAAGGTGTGAGGGCACCAACGAAAAAGAGGTGGGTGCACGCGAGAGAGAGAGAGAGAGAGAGAGAGAGAGAGAGAGAGAGAGAGAGATAGAGAGAGAGAAAGAGAGAGAGAGATTTACTCTGTTCTGGGTCTGTGGAGGTCATTCCAAAGCCATTCCAGTAACTGTGAGTTTTGGTCCAGTTCTGTTCGGTTGTCAACCACTGGTACCACTAGTGGTACTTAAGCCCTCTTCTGGTGGTACTGGTACCACTAGTGGTACTTGAGCCCTCTTCTGGTGGTACTCAGAGGAGTCACCCAAAAAAGGAGAAAAAGGACAGCCGTGCTGAAATGAGCATGACATCACACCTAGCCGTTAATAGAAGATTTGAGAACAGATTAATCACATTAGAAACATCATCAGTTGTGCTGATTAGTGCTTAGACAGAGTTTTGTCAGAGCAGCAGCATTTATATTGGCTTAGGAATGGAACAAAAAGGGCAGGTATACGCTCATGTATTTTAACATCAGTTATTATGGTGGTACTTGGAGAGCCAAATATTTTCTGAGGTGGTACTTCA
This sequence comes from Electrona antarctica, assembly GCF_951216825.1. Classification (NCBI taxonomy): domain Eukaryota; kingdom Metazoa; phylum Chordata; class Actinopteri; order Myctophiformes; family Myctophidae; genus Electrona; species Electrona antarctica. The sequence continues at coordinate 22,275,957 of NC_136790.1, read as the reverse complement.
GTATAAAAAGGTTGGGAACCAATGTTTTAAGGGATCTAATGCCTACAACAATCAAAGCTGAAATGAAGAATGACAAGTTGTATCTTTCCAGGTAGGCTATTTATTTAATGTCTTTAATCCATTTTGAATGAATGTGGGGAGAATTGATTTGGTTATTTCCCATTACATTAACTGCCTAATATGTGCATGCACTGTAATGCCAATGCACTCTTATACTTTCTCTCACGTATACACACACATTGCATACAGAGCTAGACTCTATAGCTCCTTGGGGAGCTAGATGGGGGTCCCCATCAAAAGTAGTTATATAGTATCACAATCATTCTAACCACTTTATCCATTTATATGTAAGCTATTCAAATTATTATTATTATTTCTTTATTTATTCTCTTCCAAGGGTCCCTGGCACAGAACCTTTTCAGATGGGCGTCCGTGGCAAAATACATGTATCAGTTTGGGGGTCCTTGGCATGAAGAAGCTTGAGAACCACATGGTCTAGCTCAGATGTCAGTGGAGGCTCGCTGCAGGCAGCACTGAAGGCATGCATCTACTGCAGCTATATCTCCTTGAAGGAAGCATGTGTCTGTCCTTGAACAACCGGTGCTCATCAATAAGTGATGGCTTGTCAGCTTCCAGTCTATCACACTCAAGGAAAAAGAAAAGCTGGCCTTGATTTGTTTCAGAAGGCTCTACCCTATACAATACCACCTCCGTTCTGTCTCTGTCCTCAAATGGCATCCCTTTGTTCTCATAAAACTTCCTGCAGCCCGTTTCCATGCACCCCAAGCCAAAACAAAACTAGAATACAAAAAAAATTGAAAAATAATAATTCTCATAAAAGAGAATGACACAGCTGGAATAGTCCTAGAGTTCTCTTGTCTCCCTGTCGTTCGATTTGGGTCTAAAAATACATTCCAGCACTCTCACAAGAAAGAGAGAGAGTAGGAGAGATAGGAGAGCTTTTTATGACCGCAGTGAAACCTAATCCCATTTCACTCAGCCATGACAGAACAATCACTTGATGGGAGTTTTAAAGTGATTATCTCCAATGGGTCCAGGGGATAACGGCCAAAAACAACAGCAACAAATTCTGCCGCTAGCGCTACCTCTGTGATGCCATTTCAGCTGACGAACAGCACACTGAGACGGGGACACATCCGCAGAGCAAAGCTAAGCCGCATCGCTAATGGTTTTCTATGGCATGCTGTCTGTGCCGTTTATAAAGGAAGATGCATGTACCGTAAGCCGGCATGCATGGATAAGTAATTAGACCAACATTCCATCCCCGTGCACACTCCCCTGCATATTTTAGACGCCTGGGACACTTGCGTAGACTAGAGCGTTATTGTGTTGTGTCTGGGGAGAATTAACCACTTAAACCCTCTATACATACTGGAGTAAACTGGACCCGAGTTGGCTCTGTGCTGGGACCGTTTTCTGCCATCTACAGCAGTGGTGATACTCATTAGCCCACGGACCCCCATTTGAAAAACATATGCCAGCTAGGGACCCCCATAAGAGAAGAGTTTTACGGCTCTAGCAGTGATTCTCAACCTGTTTAATTTCATGGACCCCCAGTTTGACATGTCTACGGGCCCCCATTTAATGGCATTTCTATCTCTGGGACCGCAATTTATATTGTAAAATCAATGTTAATTTAACTCTGAGAGTGTACAAATGGAACCAAATGGACCCTCAAGGACCTCTGGGGGTCCCCGGACCCCACTTTGGGAACCACTGATCTACAGTACACCAAATCTTTTGGCCAAAAATACATAGCAGATCTCCAAACTCACAACGCATTCGTAATGTATGTGCACATACAGTATGCATCCGTTCTGAAGGGAGTAAAATGGACTTTTAGAATATTGACTGCACACACAATTCAGCACTTTTGCATAGTGACTGAAATAGTGTTGACCTGAGCAAAACCCGCAGGAAATCCGTATGCGATGACAAAACAAGAAGAGTGAAATTAACAACTTAATGCTATTGCAACGCTGTGGAGGGCTGGCAATGCCAGATCTGAGTAGCTAATTCTTTGCTGCTCAGATTAAGTACTTAATGATGTGGATGAGTGACACAAGCAAATCCCAAATGGAGAGGAATTGAAATGGAATTAGTATAATAATTAGATTCAATAATGTTCAGTGGTAATAAGAAAACATTTAGGAAGAGCTGTAAGAAGATTGATAATGATTGAACAATGAGTACAACATAGATCAATTGGGAGGAAGATCTGGGGACACCCATAGCAGTAACACTTTATATGAATCACAATGCACTATAAAGCAATAGAAGGCTCAACTCACTCACACAGAAAGTTCCAATTTAATTGCCAGCAGCAACATGGAGCAAGTGAGAAAGACTGCAAGGTCAAAACATGGTTCTTTGTTGCGGTTACATTTGGAGTTCTCTGAAAGTGAGTAGCGAGCCTTCTTTTGCTTCATGATTCTGCTGTTTTGCAGCACAGGATGTGTATTGAAAACAAACACTCCCCTTACAGTACCTCGATCATTCTGCTACGGATGTGCTGAATCACAGTAGAAACAAATAACACCTGTGACTGATTAAGCTGATCTAAGGAGTAGATCATTACAGTGTGCTTTATCACGGAAACCAGACGATCAGAATCAAGAATTCGGACAATTATGAATGATTCATAAGGTATGATATAATACTGCATAATTGCTTGTCACTAACAGAACTTTTCTTTCTTTATAATAAATTAAATAATTTATAATTCTGCCCAAAAAATACAATCCACACATGTAGCTTCAAGCTCCCGTCACTGACTGCTTCACACATGGTCTGCTCTACTCTATGTTGGCTATAGAGCGTCGCAGTCCCGCCCCCTACCATGGACCAGGAAATGATTCTCCGTTCATTTTCCTCATAGACATTTCAGAAAGTATTTATTTAAAGACGTTTACGCCGCGGACAAAGCCAACTCGAGTCGTGACAAATCATGACAACAAACACAATTTTTGGGGCCGAAAAAATTATTAGAAAGAAGAAAAAAACGGCAGGTTACAACACTTTTTTTGTTGTTTTTCTTCTTTGTAATTATTTGTTTGGTCCAAAATATTGTTTGTGTTGTCATGAGTTGTCACGACTCGAGTTGGCTTTGTCCGCGGCGTAACCGTCTTTAAATAAATACTTTATGAAATGTCTATGGGAAAAATGCATTGGGATTAATTTCCTGGTCCATGGTAGGGGGCGGGACTGCGACGCTCTATAGTCTCATGTTATAGAAATCCGCTCTGCAGATGCGCTCACCAACATCTTCTATCAAAACAAAGTAAATAAATAGCTTAATGATATTATTTCTAAGTCAGAACGTCTTCAAGTAGCATTCTGTACTTGCACTATCCTCAATGGAAACTGTACTGCTTCTAAATTCCATGTACCTGATCATCAATAAAATGTTTAGTGAAAGAATTCACTGTCTACTGTCTAGCCATTCCTGAAGTGTGCACAAACCTATGGCTTTGTGCCTATTTAACCCAGGCAATGGCAGGTACAATGCTAGAATGTTTACCTATACATGTGTGTGCAACTGTGCATGTGTGCGTGTGCACACGCGGGCAAACATTTGTGCGTGCATGTGCGTGTATGTGCGTGTGCGTACGTATCCAAGTTATCTCCCTCTCTCTGTGTGTTTCTGTTGTAATTAAAACAATAATAAGGGTAAATATAATCAAAATAATAATTATAATAAACAACAATGTGATGAAATGTGACAAAGTAAGACAAAGAAGTGCAATTAATGACGTTTTATCCCAACTAGAGCAAAAGGGGCAACATTGGTCGCACCTGGTTGAAGGACATGACGTAGAGCAGTGGTGGGCAACATTGACGATGGAGAGGGCCACTATATTTCCACACTCACTCCAGAGGACCACATTGCATATTACTGTCATAGCACAAATAGCCGATCTACAAGCTCAAAACTGCACAAATCTGCATTGAAATCCTGAATAATTTTTTGCTACTTTTGAATTGAAATCCTGAAATTTTTATTTAATTTCAAATGCCTTTCAAAACCTTAAATTATAGTTGTGTTAACTTTATGAACTATACTACAAGCTACAAGCTATACATTGGACATAAAAAAGGACTATAACATTTTAATACGACTCATTAAGCTACTAATTTAGAAGTAATTAAAGCGGGTCATATTTACATGTTTGGAATTGCAACAGCTCAAATCAATTATATAATATATCAGTATTATGATATTAACCTGTAGGCCGCATTAAGTAAATGGTAAATGGTGCATTTATATAGCACCATTATCCAAGGTGCTTTACATAGATTGTGCATTACATTCACCCATTCATACACCGATGGCGGCGGAAACCATGCAAGCCACCAACCAGCACATCAGGAGCAATTTGGGGTTCAGAGTCTTGCTCAAGGACACTTTGCCACTAACTCTGGGGCAGCCCAGGTTCGAGCTGGCAACCTTGCGGTTACCATCCAGCCACTCTACCCCTGAGCCACTGCCGTCCGCTAAGTGATAGGTGGGGGCCGCATGTGTCCCCAGGCCGCCAGTTGCCCATATATGACGTAGAGAGAGTAGTGGTCTCACCTGGTTGAAGGACATGACGTAGAGAGTGTAGTGGTCCAGGGAGAAGGCCATGTCACGCAGGATGCCGCCGCTGTCCTTCATCACCGTCACCGTCTCATACAGCAGCCCTCCCTCCCCAGCCCCGTCCACTCTGATCTGCAGCGGAACACAGTCAGACACACACATGATGGTGAATGCAAGGCCCTCTATTCTCTATAAAAAAAACTGACTTGAGTTACAATACTTGGACCACTTTATTCCGTTTACACACCAAATCTCACCAAATCTCTACAAGCTCACAACGTGTCGCATTGTGAGATTTTTCATGATTTTTCATGATTAATGAACTGTTTACCTTTCGTCAGAAGATTCTACATAGCGGCAGCGTCGCGGTACAAAGGCACAAATTAATTCCGAAATGTGCATGGCAGAAAATCCACCAAGGACAGTGATCATGGAGTCCGATTTATGGAGGTTTGAAAATCCTCCTTTCAACTGGTTTGCACTGAGATTATATTTGCAATCCTTAGGGCTCGTAGGGCTCAACCATTATATAGACGGAGTATACGCTGGGGTACGTATATATACGGACCTGGGATATGACGCCACCTAGCGTCAGCGCCTGTATATACAGTATACGTACCTGGGAAAAAAAGAGTTAAAAGCAAAAGTAGGATCTAAAAGGATCTAAAAGCTCACAACACGTTGATGTGTTGTTCACTAAGAGCAATCTGGGAACCCATTTTGTAAAAATAACTTAATTTTCTTTTCAGAATTTGTCTTGAGAGATTACATTAAAAGTGACCTTAAATTTCTTCTTTCTTAATATTTCACCTATTCTGCAACTTGTCTTCAACATAATAAACTGTAGTTGTTCCATCCTTGTTTACTAGTTTCACTCCAACCTAAAACTTTTCTCTCTCTTGTCCTTCAATAGTTTTACCATTTTTGTGTTTTCTTCACAGGAGCTTCCATGCCATCCAGTCCATATCCCGAAGGTTACAAATATTATACTGAAAAAGCTGTGTGTATCTTATTATGAATATTTTATGAACAGAAATACAAGTTTTTGTTCCGTAACGTGGCTGGCCAGCAGGCATTCCCCAATATGTATGCAGTGAAATTTCTACATAGAGCCAAGGAATAGCACAGCATGTGAGTACCGGTTCATTTATCTCAGCTGTCTTCCTCCCTCTCTCTCATAAAAATGTGTTGTCTAGTCAGCGATTCCCAAACTGTGGGCCAGGGTCCACTGGTGGGCAGTAACGCGTTACCAAAAGGCAATTCAGTAATAAGTACAACAACCAAGTTACTTTCTGCGTTACCAAACAGCTTACCACCCGTCACGTAAAATACGGAATTGTCCTTAAATTGCCAATTAAATACACTATCATGTCCCGTTTTGAAGCAATACGGGATGCGAATTTTCATAAACATCCCCCGTCTGACACACACACATCAACACTCAATTAACAGTAATGAACAAACAGTAGTAAAAGTTATAAAACACAAGAAGCCCATGCAGTACATTTCTCGTAGGTTGGACCTCCCGTGCCTTCGTCTCTGTCATGTCCTGTCTTTGCCTGCTGCCCTGCATTGACGTTGCACGCCTGGGCATTTAGACTGTCTACCACTGATAGCCTACTACAGTACTACAAACTCCACCACATGTCCATAACTGAAGAGAACACGCAGCTCACGCTAAAGGTAAGGTGTGAGGGAACTATCAAACACTTGACAGTTTCAGTAGGAATTAATTAACCTGACTCCGCCAGATGGGGCAGCAGAGAGTACACTGGGTTCCCCCCTCCTGCTCCCATCTGGGAACTCTCAGGCAGACTTGATGCCCGGCCACAAAACGGCCTGGCCAATCAGCAGCAGCTATCCCACCTCTAGCTGCTGCTGATTGGCCAGGACGTTTTGTGGCATCAAGTCTGCCTGAGAGTTCCCAGATGGGAGCAGGAGGGGGGAACCCAGTGTACTCTCTGCTGCCCCATCTGGCGGAGTCAGGTTAGGAATTAATAGCCTACAAGGCAAACTGCAACATTGGTGAATGCTTTCTGTGGCGCACGGCACATGGTGGTGGTCTGTCAGATCAGACAGCATGCCCATGCTCTTTCTGTCTATTTGAAGGTCAACTGCACGGCTGCACTCTAAAAACGGGATTAGGACAGGTTGGATTGAGTTTAATGTACACGCACATTAATAATTGAGCAATGTTTTGTTCACAAAATATATGTTTGTGTCGATATAACATCGGCTTGCACTGGCACACTTGTACAGTCTGCGATTAGCTTGTTATGGTACATCGCATAAGCCAGTGGGACAGGACAGAGCAATGGAATTGGCTAGTTAGTTCTGAAATGGTAAATGGTGCATTTATATAGCGCCTTTATCCAAGGCGCTTTACATAGATTGTGCATTACATTCACACACACATTCATACACAGATGGCGGCTGAAACCATGCAAGGCACCAACCAGCACATCAGGAGCAATTAGGGGTTCAGTGTCTTTCTCAAGGACACTTCGACACTAACTCGGGGGGAGCCCGGGTTCGAAATGGGCGACCTTGCGGTTGCCATCCGGAAACTCTACCCCTGAGCCACCGCCGCCCTGCCGTCCCGTTTTGGGACACTTATCTATATTCTATATCACTGTTTACCAAACAGTGGGTCGGGACCCATTTGTGGGTCGTGGACACATTTGTATGGATGGCTTTAGGTTTTGGCCTACATTTTGTTTTGAATTATTATCATTTCAAAGCATTTAAAAAAAAATGAAATGTGAAATATAATTTCATAAAGAAGACGCGTTGTGAGCTTGTAGATCTGCTATTTTCACCAGTTTGCGTCCCAGGAAGAGTTTTGGGTCACAGGCTAAAAGGTTTGGGAATCACTGGTCTACATATATAGTGTCCTGTCAACTACTGTATATGCCTTCTTTCCCCCTGGCCTGTCCAATGTGTTGTGCAGTATGTGACATCCAGCTGTCCTTGTGCCACTGGACAGGCATCAGTACTGTATGTGCTTTAGTTCCTGTGTCAGCTGCTGATGTGTCTGTCCAGCAGTGTTGCTGCACATGCCATGCACCAGTTGATATGATGTGATTTAGATCCTCCACAACAGGAACATGCAATGACAGATGTGGCCAGGCAGATTTAGTGCAGTAGTAGCTGTGTGTGCCCAAACCCAACAACCCGTGGGGTTGGCTCAGTTCACTCTGTGTAATGTATTCACTTAGCTCAGCATCAAAAGATCAATTTGACTTTGGAATGACTTTGAGGCAGCAAACTTTTTGTGGCTCATTAAAAAGCATAGAGACTGGATGCCCACTGGTGGAGCCTTGGGGCAGTATTATGCGTGTCTTAAGTACCAGGTATTATTACTTAACTTAAGACCTGGAGACGTGATCAATGCCATTTGGCTATTCTGAGTGGCCAAACAGCATTGACCACGCCTCCAGGTCTTAAGTTAAGTCATAAGACCTGGTACTTAAGACACGCATAATACTGCCCTTGAGCTCTGCATAGCCCCACATTGGACTACAAAACCAGATACTAGTATGTCATTGTTACACTATTTGCACTCACACTGAGAGAACACCATGTGATAATCAAGGGCAATTCTCGATTATTCTACGAAAGGTAATTGCAAAAACTAAAATAGAAATGAATCAATAGTTGCAGCCCTAGAATTAAGCCTGACAGCAGCAGGAGTAAAAGATGCACATTAGTCACGCTAGACCTGGTTGAACACCTTATTTAAAATTCTTGGAGATTGTCTCATTATACATGTAATTAAAGCAAAGTGGAATTCATTTCTAAATCGTAAGCTTTAAATAACATCATGATGAATAAGAGGAGCGGAGTTAGGTAGTGAGGAGAGATGTGGAACTGTGTAATAATGACAGGGTTCTCTCTCCGCCACACATTCTGACATGCAGACGGACGTGAGCGACCTCGCAGATCCGACCGACTGCAGCAGAGTTTGTCTGGATGCCATGCCATGCTCACTCTTGCAAGCGGTGGCAGCGCTTCTGCACTTGCACTCTCAATAGAGACGGCCCGATCAATACGAACTGATTACATGATTGGATCCCCTGGGCACCAAAAGTGCATCAATCAATCATGCACGCCTCCTCAGTCAGCACATAGCGCTGCCAGCCAGACATGCGGGACACAAAGAAAGACAGACAGGATGAAAGAAGAGATAGACGGAATGACGGGAAGAGGAGGGCAGAACTACGGAAATACGTACGAGAGAGAGAGAGCGCTCTCATGAGAACAGTGTGCATGAGAGAGAGAGAGAAAGAGAGATAAACCCTAGAAAAAGGAGGCGCCCCCCACAGACTGTTGGTGCTAAACCCCATAAAATAAAATCTTCACTTTAAATTTAACTCAACTGTAGGCCTAGGCCGTGGCTCAGCGGTCCAGGCACCTTGGCTGGTAATCCAGTCTGGCAGTGTGCCGTGGGTTCGACTCCCGATCCTGATGGCCTTTACTACATGTCACCCCCCCCCCCCCCATCCCTCTCCCCATTTCCTGTCAGCCTACTGTGATCTGTCTATCCGTCTACAAAAAAATAAAATAAAGGGAAAGCCACAAAAAAATATCCTGGACTTCAATCCCCAGCAAGCCAGTTGGAGACGACCAAGAGGCGCCCCCCCCCCCCCCCCCCCCCCCCCCCCCCCGCATCCGCTTGCTGGATGTAATAGCCCAGGACCTTAGAACATGTAACGTGACATTGGCACAAGCTCAACACCTTGCCCACGACAGACCCAGATGGAGAGACCTGGTTGCTATGGTTGGCTCTACGTGCGCTGAAGTGCAAGAGGACTAAATAAGTAAGTAAGTACTGTGTGTAAAAAAAGAGGTGAAGAAACGAGTGTAAGCCGGTTGGAAAGGGTGGAGAAAAGTGTCAGGTGTGTGATGTGTGATGAAAGTATCAGCAACAACGAAAGGGAAGGTGTACAAGACGGTGGTGAGACCAGCTATGCAGAGACAATGTTGAGGTTCTCTCTGGGAGTAGTCTCGCGTAGCCAGACAATCTCTGAATGCTATATAGAGTCTGGAAGTACGCCTCCCGAAATTCGAGTAAGGAAGCTGCTATTTCCATTCACGAAAATATATTTTAAAATATCTTTACATTAAAAAAATGTAATTCCTTTTCTGCTAAGCAACAAGCTATACCTGTATATGCTTAGATGTTTTCTATTTATATTATGATACATTTGTGCGACTGTAAAGACGAAACGGAAGTGGGGAGGAGGCTCCACTTCCGCTTTATATTTTACTCATGATTTTCCATTGCTCCAGACTGTATGACGGAAGCATTTGGAAATTGCGAGAGACAGTCTGGCAACGCGAGATTACTCTGTGAGTAACAAGGGTGGATAGGATCAGGAATGAGTACAGCACATCAGAGGGACAGCACATGTCAGATGTTTTGGAGATAACCCATCAGTGAACCATTTCTTAATGTGCTCATTTAAAACACTGAAAAGGGAACACACGCGCGCGCACACACACACACACACACACACACACACACACACACACACACACACACACACACACACACACACACACACACACACACACACACACACACACACACACACACACACACACACACACACACACACACACACACACACACACACACACACACACACACACAGTGAGATCGGCTGACTTTCCATGGACTTTTACCTGTCATTGTCCAGTGAATTCAAAGCATCCTCAAAGCATACAATCCCATTTTATAATGAAGATACCTTTGTCTACCGTATACACTATCCTGCACTTCCAACAGCATTAAGGAGTGGATCAGGGAGAATGAGCGGAATGGAAGAAGATATCCCAAAATCAAAGAAAGCTGTCAAGGGATAAAAATGTAAGACTCATTCAATTTAAAAGTGAAGCTTCTAGTCAAAGTAGATTACATTGATCAAGTCGTACAAATACAGCAGACTACTTGAAATGTCACGATTCAGAGGGTACATTATTCTTATAGCCTACAGTATGTTCTCTGGCAATGCCTTAAGACTTTTGGATTACTCCCAAAAGTCAGCGTTTGTATAAAGGAGATGGCTTGCAATGATTTGAATTCTCTCCCAGGTATTTTGGGGGCAGCGGCGGCCTAAGGGTTAGAGGAGCACCCTTGTTGCCGAGAGTTTTCCGCTTTGATTCCCCGGACGTGCAGGAAAAATCTGGGTCGGGAAGTGATTGGTCATCACTCACCCAACACCGCTGAAGTGCCCTTGAGCAAGCCACTGAACCCCCAACTGCTCCAGTGGAGCTGCTTAGTGGCCAACAATATAATACTGTGGTTGTACTGGTCAGCTCCCAGGTTTTAATGTGTGTGTCTGTCTGTGTGTTTCTAAAAATGTGCAGGGCGTTGCTGAAAATGAGCACTTGTGCTCAGCTACTATACCCTGGGTAAATAAAGGAAAAGAAATGTGCTGGGTGCCACATCAGCTGTGAAAGACTGTGGAAGTGCAGAATTGATCCAATCTGCCGTTATGTTGGTAGACAGACTTTACTGAGGAGAAGGAGATCATTTTTTTTGTCTTTTTTGTTTTGTTTTTTACAGAAAGACTGACGTGAGACACCATATATGTCTCGCAATATCACGATGACCTGGGAGCTTGCCTGGGGTGACTAACCAACCAACACACTGACGGGAAGTGCGGTCGCAAAAATGGACTTAACCCATTTTGACCTGAGATCAGATTCTAAAAATGTCTGTTTGAAAATGACAGTTTTCTGAAAAAGCTATGTTTCTATGTCAGTCGTTCTTCGATTTTTCAAAAATAGCAGATCTACAAGCTCGTAGCGCGCCACTCGGTGGCGCGCTATGAGCTTGTAGATCTGCTATTTTTCAATAGCTAAAGCATAACATAATGCTAACACCAAAAGGGGTTCCCGCCCAAAATGGGTTTAGGGAGGGCTGACCGGTGGCACATCATCCACGTCACTCTGACTCAGACATAACCATAAACAAACCAGATACGCCCATATATAGGCATATCACTATGACTCAGACATAACCATATACCAGAGACAAGTATCAAAAACGTTATCCCAAAAGTAATCCAAAAGTAATCAAACCAAAAATTGTAGATCTTCTATTTTCCAAAAATCAAGTAAACCATAAACTCATCAAATAAAAAAGCAATGCATTGCTCAAAAAGGGAAAAAAGAATATTCCTCACCCAACGGCAGGTTCCGTTTTGTCCAAAAGCTCAGGGATTCAGAGCTAAACCCTCAGAAATGTTCCTTGGCCAAACTTTTCTTCTTCAGATCTCAAAGCTTCCCGGCACCACTACTCTGTGGTTTATCAATTTCTGATTAAGCTTTAGAATTGGCCTTAAAAGAGTCTCTTTCACAAACCACCACCAAACACTCCTTTTGATACCTAAAATGGAATCCCCGGCCGCCTCACTTTTCTGCTTTATCCCCACAACAGAAACTAGACAATTGTTTTGTTTTTTTACGTAGCCTACACTACATTTCGGGGGTTAAATATTCAACCATATTTTAACCAATATATTCCCTTGTTATCATTACGTTTAATTTTCGTTCAATACTCATAGAACAGGAAATACACATAACATGAATCTTCCCATATATATACACTGTATACGTATTACATACATACACTACATATCTAATTATTATGAGTTATGATTTAAAAAAAAACATATAACCCTGCATGGACCTGCCAGGCAGACATCTGCTCAAGGTCAGTCTTCACATATTCAGCTGTCCAACCCATCTCCCACTGGCCTGCAGGTAGGCGACTCCCTTCTGCTGTTCACTAAACCCACCATTGACTGTGTTATATGGCATTTCTCCAAGATAGGGCCACCAGTTCAACATTTCACCTGTACGGGACTAATTTAGGGTCCAATTTAGGTACTTTTCTTTTTTATGAACACAATTTGATCATACTGTGCAGCCAGAGGCTGCTCCATGGCAGCCACGTCCAAAATGTACAGGGGGTGTCCATATTTAGTTTATCAAAACTAACTATGTGTGGGCTATGTGTAGATTTAACACCCTTAAAAAAAAGGAAACACAAATCTTGTATAAATCTTGTTCCTAGCTGGCACAAAATATTTTCAGATGGAGGTCCGATGGAGAACCACTGCTTTAAGTAGGTCTACTTACAGTATGTGCTCTCTCTCTCTCTCTCTCTCTCTCTCTCTCTCTGAGATTATTTCCTCAAACTGGAAAAGTTGACGTGTTTAATCATCCCACATATGACAATGGTCAAATGCTTGCAAACTGTTGTGTATTGTGTCATGACACTCTCTCTCTCTCTCTCTCTTTACCACAGTCCCACACAGTAGAGGGACTCAGCTCCCCCGAGTGGAGTGGGTTTCCCGAGTATGATATAAGTGCAAAATGGCTGCCATGTGTATAAGGTGGATTGTATTTCCCACACCCCTTGTTTCATAAATAGAATAGATAGAAACCAGAGCTTTAAGCCAAATATGGGACCACTAGCACCCTCCCCCCCCAACCCCCCACCACCACCCGCTATGAAAAGAAAATTACCAGCTGAGAAAAGTATGGAGCTGACAGCATTTAGCTGGGTATGATGAGGGTGACCGAGGGTCCGGTGATGAGCTCAGAGAAGGTACTGACCCCCTCTACGGTGGTTGAATTCAGTGGATTTATTGTGGTTTCATCTAAATCGTGGGCTCTCCTGCTAAATGAAGCAAATGGACTCTGACGGTTCCGTATTCGGTTCCATTTGTGCACTCTGAGAAAAGGTGAACTTACCAAATAGGGGTCCATGGCCTAATAAAACATTATCAAACTGGCGTCCTTGAATGTAAAACGGTTGAGAATCACGATCTGAAACAGGACCGGCCAGGCATCGGTCCTTTGGGAGAATAACAGCTCCTATATCTTCCCCGAAAGTGAGGCAAGTTTAATTGGTTTTAAAATGAGCCAACTGACACACAAGCACATATACTGTAGTTTCTTGGTCTGTCTCGTTAACTTTAGGTTGTGTAGGTTATAATGGTGTATATGTGAGTTTTTTCAGGGTTTTAAAGGAGAATTCCATGCTAGAAGGCTTTCTTACCTTTATTTGTAGTTAGCATTATTGGCTATTTCCCCTACCATAAGCCCTCAATGAATTTAATTAAATTGCATTGAATTGAATGGGGCATTGGGGTGTTGTGCTAATTCGCTTATTTCCATCACTCAAAAATCTTTTTTTGAGTGGTGTAAACCACTCCTACAACTGGCTTTTGTGTGCAGAAAAAAATGAGCATGGTTGCTATGTTCAAAATAATTTCTGACGTAATTAAATCACACCCGGGTGAACTGGATGACCGTAGCAACCGTGCTCATTTTTTCTGCACAAAAAAAGCCAGTTGTGAAATCACATCCGGGTGTGATTTCATTATGTCAGATCAGAGCTGATCAGGCTATATAATACCTTACCTTATATAATACCTCACATCGGACAAAAACTCCAGCTGAATCAACCTTACACCACTCAGTTCACACGGGTGTGATTTTTTTGTATATATCCTCTCTTCATAATGTAAGTAGTATCCCCCAAGCGGCACACTTTACTACTTATTTCGATGGAAATAAGCGAATTAACACAAAAACCCAACCCCCATTGAGGGCTTATATTAGGGGAAATAATAATGCACTTTTGCACAAAATAACACCTGGACCTATTTGGTGGGGACGTAACAACTACAAATAAAGGTAAGAAAGCCAGCATGGAATTCTCCTTTAATATAGCAGTACATATTACGTATTGTCCCGAATATAAGACGACTAAAATATTATATTTAGTCGACTAAAACTAGACTAACACTAAAACATTCCAGGTGACTAAAATGTGACTAAAACTAAATGAAAACTATTCAAGAGACTAAAACTAAAATCAAAATGTGCTGCCAAAAACAACACTGTTTTCAGGCCGCAACCCCCCAAAATAATCATATGTGAACTTCGGCGCCACCACCCTGACAAGCATGTGTAGGAATTGTAGGAATTGAGCCACTCCATTTTGTAGGACTCTGTTCCTCAGATTAAAAAAAAAAGTTTTTGTTTTAGTTAAAAGGGTCTTAAAATTCCTTCAATTGTCCCACTTTTCATTTTACTGTCATCTGTCTTCTGGGGACCCCACAAAAAATCTTGTGGGGGACCCCCTGGGGGTCCCGAGTCCCGACCCACAGGCTGAGAACCTCTGTCAAGATTAGCCCGAGACAAATTTCCCTTGCAGGACAATATCTTGTTTTATCTTATCTTCTTACATGTTCTATATAATAGGATAATGATGTACCAGGGATTCCAAAAGTGTGTTGTGTGCTTCCCCCAGGGCGCTTCTAGGGGGTGCACGAGAGGAAAAAATGTCATGGTGGTAATAATTACATCATTACAAATTACGTTACAATGTAATTATAATTAAGTGGGATTTTTCAGAAGATAAAAACATAATGAGAAAGATCCCACACACTGTCTAGATGAACTTGCACAAATCTATATTATAAGATGACGATGTGAAGGTCTAAGGAACGACTTATACAGTATAGTAAGTATATATAGTACTGCACTTGAGAATATGCAAATAGATCCTCTATTTGTCCATGTTATCAGTTTCTGAGTTTATTATGTCATTGCGTTTTTGGTCTTTACTGTACATGGTGGATGGTGTAATTTTATTGCAATTTGATTCAAATTACCGGTGTAATTTCCGTGACCAATATATACCACATGCATAGTTACTTTTAACAGTAATTGAGGCAATTGATACAATTTTGCGGCTGAAAATATGACAGAATTGTATTCACAATGGGCCTATTTGCTTCTGTACCTGAACATAATTATCCTTAATCTCTTGAATATTTTGTAACTGTTTTTGTTCTAATCATTTCTGCACGATTAAACTTGATGCCTTTAATGTGGATATAAATAGACTACATTGTGTAGGGGATTGGGGATGCAGTCACCTGGTCAGGAATCTCAGGATGTAGAATTGTTTGCATCTCGCTTAAATCAAAACATGATCTAAACATAGCTACAGAGCAGGAGGGTTTCTAGGTACCACAAACCTAGCTGCCACAAAACCACAGAAAAACTAAATGTGACATTCCACCCGGCCTCCTGTGTGGTCCGTGCTGTTAAATAAAACCGATTTGGCGCAATCACCACATGTTCTTATGACTTTAGGTCCCCTTTCTCAATCTGTCTTCCCAGTTCCCAGCAGACCTCACGTTTTATGAGATAATCTATTTAACCCCGGAACAGTATTTAGATTTCAGACCAATAAAGAGCGACATCCTTCCTGATGTCAACGATTACATCCCCAGAACCTGGCAAAGGAACAGCAAAGTTCAAAATGGCTACACAAACAGCCAGTGATATGTAATGTGACCCTGTGAATTCTTAATGAAAACAACCTACGTACCACTCTCATAGCCCTGTTGGCATCCTGGATATACTCTCTGCGCTCCCATCCTGTGAGAGCCAAGCAAAACAAAAAACTCAACTTCTAAGATGCCCCGTCTGCTCGGGCAGAATGAGCTCAGTTGTAAGGATGCCAGACGTTACATGAGCAATTATTTCCCCCAAAATGTCCCTCCGTTGAGCATTTATATACGGAGCAGATTTGCGCATTCATATTCTATACAAACTTTGAGGGGTCTTGAGAGAGAAACCATATAAATATATCTCTTCAACCTACCATTCCTAAAATATGCCTCTTTTCGGTAGACGAGGATTTCTCGGACAGCGGTTTGTGTTTAAATGGCCTTCTAGTCCTTCAGAAAGTGTGTTCATATGTTGGCCAGTCTGACTGTGGCCTCTAAAATCATGTTCAACTAACATAAACATATGGATGGTGCCCCAGGAGACAAGGCACTACTGCTACTCCCTTCAACCAATAATTTCCAATCTGCCACTCAGCCGGACAGGGGTCTGCCTGTCCCTGGGGACCTGTCTGCCCAGCTTCCCCTTGACCCAGTCCCGCAGACACAGGGAGGCTGCGACATTCTGAAACTGCAGTTCAGCAAAAAAACTTCCTAAAGATGACTTAGTTCACTCCTTTTACTGGAACCAAAAGAGCTTTCCAGTATGCATGCACATTGCACACACACACACGCACGCACGCACGCACACACTCACTCACGCACTCACGCACGCACGCAATCGTGCACACACACATGCATTTACACACATGCACACTGTACACATGAACTTACTCACACACAATCTGATATAACCTAATTTTCCCCTTTTTTGGTTAAACCACCAAAAATAGGGAACTGACAATTTGGCAGAGATGAAGGAACACAGTAAAACAAAAAACATCTTTTTCCACAAACATTTCCCAGAAAACATAATAAAAAACAAATGTTGCTCTGTGTGTATCCTCAATGAGCGAGCAGACACACACGCGCGCGCGCGCGAGCGCACGCACGCACACACGCACACACGCGCACACACACACAAACACACACACACACAAACACACACACACACACACACACACAGACAGACAGACACACACACACACACACACGCACCCACAGTCAATGAATTCTAAACGGACGCCCCGACCGAGGTGCAACAGAGTCAATATTATTATGACAGGGGAAATGCGGTGACATAAGGGCCTGACAACTGGCCACCTTCAGGGCTGAGTGACCACGCACATGGTCAGATGGTGGCTGACAGCCTCGGACAGTGGACATTGATTAGCCCACATATCCATCACGGCTGTGTGAATGCTAATGAGGCGAGGAGGAGGGACAAGCGGGGTGGGTTTAAAAGCAAGCTGATGCTCTTATTCAATCGCAACAAGCGCAGAATAAGCTTAATTTTCTATCACTGCAACGTAGCGAGCAGCTAATGGCCACAAAAGGTCAGAGGGAGCAGTGATTAGACGGGTTTCCGGTGATCGTATCCGAGATCACATACACGACAGACGGCTGGTGTGGAGACCGATCTGCCTAATGAAAAGGAAACAGTGTTTCAGGAGGCCGGCTCAGAGGGCTGACTGCATGCCGGTCAGCATGACGTGACTAATCATTCAGCCATCACATTAGATACAGTCACAAAGAGAGCCGTATCGACCACGACCACTGGACAAGCTGTAGGGTAGCGACTGCCATTAACTAAACATGATAACGTGATTACATGCTAGGCTGAAAGAGCTAATGTGTGCGTGCGTGTGTCCACGCGTCCACGCGTGCGAGTGCATGGATCGGGATAGCTCCTAAAAAAACATTAATGTCAAAACCACTGCCTCATCTCTTCAATAACTAGCAACAGAGCAAAGCTGAACGTATCGTACACCGTAAAATCTTCAGGGATAATTTAACACTGAGAAAGGTACAAATGGAGCGGGTCCATTTGGTTCCATCATGTACACCGACACTCTCAGAGTTAAATGAACACTGAGGACTGCACTGTGTAGCGCTGGCTGGGCTGCGTGGCGTGCTGCCAGACCTTCATCGTTTCCACAACACCGCGTCTCTTTGTGTTCAACTGTTACCTTCTCCTCCATCAGCCGGTTTCCTGTGGTCTGCGGTCCCTTGTCCCCCTCTACGCTGCCCTCCTCCTCCACCCCCCCATCCCACTTCCCCTCCATCCACTCCCATTGTTCTGGTGGGTTCCCATGGCAGTACAGTGGGAGCGGGACAGTAGAACAGTAGATGGTCTTCATTTTGCTG